>NC_139895.1:20959367-20961867 GCF_905171665.1 Trachurus trachurus | reverse complement strand
GGCAGTACTTTGCTGAGGAGGCATGTTTTGTGTGTCCATTGTGTGTGCTCGCGTGTGTGCGTGGGGATGAAATATCACATACCTATTTTCCAGAATTATCCATGCACACAGCACTTTTTTCTCACCCCCCCAGAGGAGAACAGGTTGTAGGAAGGTAATGTAGGTGGAGGAGAGAAGCGAGAACGGAGCGAGAATAATGAGTCTTCACTGTAAAAATCTTGCTTCCTGAAATCTTTTGTTCACCAGGAAAAGAAGTGATCATATAGGGGTGAAGAAGGTAGGGAATCAGAAAAGGCAGGCAGAGCAATGCTGAACGGGTGGGAGGGAGGAAGATATAGTGACTTGGATATAGGGACATCAAGCACGAGAGATAGGAAAAGACTGCAGGGTGAGTAATTAATCACAGTTCTCAGAGAGAGGGAAGAGATTTGATGAACAAAACCGTGAAAACGGGATGACTGAATAATTTCACCCCACTTGAATTTACAGTCACGCAGAAGCTCTGCTGTTTGCATCACCCTCACTTTAAAACTGGCTAGTTCTCAGGTTTTGGGGAGAGTTATGGGCAGGTTTATGGTTTCACTCGAGCCTCTAGAGGTCAGGAATGAGGTCTATACTCACTTAATCTAAATTAGCAGATTGTTTTCAGGAGAGCAAAGTGTAAGTGGCTATTTGTCAGATAATGAGGATAAAAGTAAAGTGTCAGCACTGTGAAACCCAGACCAGAGTTTTTGACATGCAGCCGAACAGAGACATTTTTTTCAATCAAACATCAAAGACACAGAAAAGATAGAAGTGCAGGAAGACACAGGAGCTGTGTGTTGAGCTGCTGGTATGTAACACTGATCTCTGGTATTGTGTGTTTGTCTGTGATTGAAGAAGACGCAAAGAAGCCCTCTCCTTTTGTGTATGTTCTTATACAAAAGGACGACCTATAGCTACACTGCCCAAAGCGATGTGTAAAACCTGACAGTTGACAGAGTAATGTACAGGTTTATTCTGCTCTTAGAGTAGAGCTACTTCCTTACTAAACATGGAAGATGAAAACACACTGAAAAGTATGTTTGTTTAGTTGTCTGTGAAGACAGTTGGTCAATGCTGCACAGAGTCAAAGTTAACAGGATTTTTTCTTTTTTGCCTGATGTAGGTTGTTGTCTTGTCTACGAGTGTGTTTGCCTTTTGTGGCCAAAAGTTTTGGTGTGAAAATGTAAAGTGAATTTATTCATCACTTATTTCCTTGTCAGACTGCACAGAACAGATTGGGCATTGTTTTCCCGCAGGCTATGCTTCTACATTATGACGGTTTGTGTTTCATACCTTGTGTGTTATTGCATATATATTTTTTTTAAATGTCTCTGCCTTTTGTTTGGTGTGCAGGGCTTGTTATGCAGGTTCTCCTATAGGGAAATCATTTAATATTGAGTGAAATGAGAAAGGAGCAATATGAATAAAAACATGTTGGGTCAGGAGGGACATGTAAACAAACTTTGGACACTACACTTTTGAGGAACAATCCCACTTCATGTGCACAGCATATTTTTAGAAAAGCTGACCATCTGGGGAGGCATAATTAATGAAACATGAAGTATATAAAACAAATGCATTATTCAGTGGCTAGTGGTAAATTACTTAATTCATATTTATTTATTCATTTTCATTTTGTATTTAACAGTCAGATTAAAATCCAATCAAGAATAAAATGTATATTTCAATTTTGATTATGTTAAATAATTTCATGTGGTAAGTTAAAGTTAGTTACTGCTCTGAGAGCCTTTATTCTGTGACTTAAAATGATCTGAGGTCCAGCTTTAATAAGCAATGAGCCAGATCCTGGTGGAGATGATCAGATTAAACTTTTTGGGGAAGACAGTTTTCAAAGAGGCTTAAATTAAACGGGGGGATGAGGTCAGCAGATGAAAGCTTTAAAGTTGTTTTGAATGATTAAGAGATTTAGGATCTTCTCCCCTGCAATGTCTCACCAGCCTCGGAGTGAAAGTCAGTTTTTACTATAGGGTGCTCAACACTGTGACTCAGCAGTGCAGCTATAAAAGTACAGGCCCACAGACTTGTATTGTGCTGTTGTTTATAGCGTGTTTCAACAATGCTTTGTTTTCATTGATTCTCTCCTACACAGACTGTGCATGCGCGTGTATGCGTGTGTGTGTGTGTATGCATGTGTGCGTGTGTGTGCTGTTCTCCTCTGGCTCTCTGCGCTGTATTGTCTTACAACATTATTGACGTTTATTAGAGAAAAAAAAGCGATTGACCCTACGAATCACGCTCTTCAGTTCTTACTCTTCCTGCTTGTGGTGTTTTGTATTTTCCACCCCTAAGGATTTCTGTAAGGCTCGGGGGTCAAGGTAGGTGCAGTGCTTGTTGTTGTTCCAGCTTAAACGAAGTTCATCTTAGCTCATTACGAGGTTTCTTGCATGAGGTTAGATGGAAGTATAGTACAGTCCTTCTCACTATGAGGTGCCACTTTTCAGCAAACATTTTGATG